>NW_027331955.1:1666027-1706212 GCF_048418815.1 Hemitrygon akajei
TTTCTGTCGCTACTTGTTTCCACAGCCACCTGCCCAGTCCCCGCATTTCAGTCATGGGCGGAAGGCGCTGACAATATTAATCCCATTGCTTTCGTCGCAGGCAGCGTTCCATACTGGAGCCGAGATGCTGCCTTTGACTGAAATCCTCTCCGCTGACTCGATATCATGTAATAATTGTGAATGGAAATGTCTGCACAGAAGGACACCGGGTTACACAGCATCCGTGGGAGCCAGCCGACCTTCTGTTCTGTCCGTATGAATTGACTGTGAATTGCCTGACTGGGTGATGGAACAACGCGAATGGCTCATTTATTTAGAAATATGAGCAGAGGGAACCGCCGATGTGGATTTCATTTCATTCCTGTGATGCTCAGACCTGTGACGTTGGTATATCATACCCATTCCTTACTGCGGTCAGGAAGCGTTTAACCAGCTGTCATCTGGTCGGTTTGGGAATTCACCCAGATTGAACCCATTTACAAAACTCGCGGAAGTTCTCTGTCAGCGGGTTCATATGTTCTGGGTCCAGATTCCACCATTTGAAGCAGAAAAAAAAACACAAGATGAAGTCTAATAATAATAATTTTGCTCTATTGCCCTGACTAGTCAGTAATTTCTCTGCTTCTTTCCCTCCCTCTTGCAGTTAACCTGGTGGCGATTGTTATCCTGTCCCGAGGAAAGTGCGGTCTCTCCAAATGCATCACTCGCTACCTGCTGGGAATGGCAGCGGCCGATCTCCTGGTCGTTATCTCTGACCCTCTGCTGAAATGGACTGTTCTCATATACTTTCGGTCTTCCTTCCTCCATTGGACTCCCGTTTGTAGGGTTGTTCGTTGCCTGCTTTTAGCAAGCACCGGGGTCTCTGTCTGGCTGACAGTCGCGTTCACCTGTGACAGATTTGTGGCCATTTGTTGTGAAAAGCTGAAAACTAAGTTTTGCACCGAAAGAACGGCGACTGTGGTTATTGGGACAGTGGGAGTTCTGGGCTGTTTAGAAAGTATCCCTTTCTACTTTACATTAGAACCTGGGATGATAATTGATGGAGTTTACTATGGCTGTGCCACCAAAGAGAATTTCTATACATCTCCCTCCGGGGCGGCACTTCGCACGATACATCGCATTTTCATGCCTTGTCTCCCGTTTGTTCTGATTTTATTGTTCAATACTCTGACAGTTAGACGGATTTTGTCCGCTAATAAAGTCCGGATGGGGCTCCGGGGCCGCAGCAACGGAAAGAATGAGAAGGACCCGGAGCTGGAGAACCGAAGGAAATCGATGGTTTTACTATTCAGTATAACCGGTAGTTTTATATTTCTGTGGTTAACTCTGCTGGTTTATGATCTCTACGTACTGATTGCAAACATCCCTCACTACTCGTTCGTGGGTACGATTTATATCGCAGAATCCACGGCGACGATGCTGCAGATCCTCAGCTCCTGCACCAACACATGTATTTACGCCGTGACTCAGAGCAAGTTCAGAGAGGAGCTGAAGAACGCGGTGAAATACCCGCTAAAACTGTTAACCAAATTCCGTAAATCATAGAGCGACTTGTTGCTTTCTACCGGAGATTTCAGTGAAACACCATGTTTCCTCCGTAATCTATCCACTTGCCGATATGTAGAACCACAGGTAACAACTGAGCGCTGTGAAATACGCATGCGTTTTGTGATGATATATTTCACCCGCTGTTTACACCGTACGGGTGAAATGTGTCCTTCATCAAATATGTAATATGTAGCGGTCACATCAGCTGTAATTCGCCCCGATGGAGGGTCTATATTCAGATCCCGCCCGTTTTATTTTAATAATCTCCATCACATCTGACAGCGTTTTACTCTGGGTTGGTCCCGTTAGGAAGAATCCTCTCCCTTTTCTCCATTCTCTCCGTTGTTTCTGATTCATCCTTTTCAGTGACGCTCACGGTGTTTTACTCCCAATATCTCTTACGTTGTCCTCGCTCACTCCTTCCCCCACGCCAGTGAGGGAAGCGTGATCAGACTGAAACATAGCGGAGGTGTGTGTGTGTGTGTGTGTGTGTGTGTGTGTGTGTGTGTGTGTGTGTGTGTGTGTGTGTGTGTGTGTGTGTGTGTGTGTGTGTGTGTGTGTGTGTGTGTGTGTGTGTGTGTTCTTTACATTTCCAACTCCTTTTCCATCTCCAGACTGCTCCGCTTTGTCCTTTCATATCTGCCTCTTTATCTCCGTTCACATCCTGAGGTCCAGTGAAAATCTGTTTCCTCCGTTCCCTGTTTCTCCCTGTTCGCACGTCCGGTCCCGTTCTGAACATAATTTAATCTCCTTGCGGACTGGTGAGTTTCCTAGTGGTGCCTTGTGCAGGAAGGCACAGAGTCGACTGTACTTCCTTAGAAGGTTGGCGTCATTCAATGTCTGTAGTGAGATGCTGAAGATGTTCTATAGGTCAGTTGTGGAGAGCGCCTTCTTCTTTGTAGTGGCGTGTTGGGGAGGAAGCATTAAGAAGAGGGACGCCTCACGTCTTAATAAGCTGGTAAGGAAGGCGGGCTCTGTCGTGGGCAAAGTACTGGAGAGTTTAACATCGGTAGCTGAGCGAAGGGCGCTGAGTAGGCTACGGTCAATTATCGAAAACTCTGAACATCCTCTACATAGCACCATCCAGAGACAGAGAAGCAGTTTCAGCGACAGGTTACTATCGATGCAATGCTCCTCAGACAGGATGAAGAGGTCAATACTCCCCAATGCCATTAGGCTTTACAATTCAACCGCCAGGACTTAAGAACTTTTTAAAAGCTATTATTAATGCTTTTTGAGATAGTGATTTAGATGCATATCATATTTTTTTACTGAGTTAAGTATTGTATGTAATTAGTTTTGCTACAACAAGTGTATGGGACATTGGAAAAAAGTTGAATTTCCCCATGGGGATGAATAAAGTATCTATCTATCTATCTATCTATCTATCTATCTATCTATCTATCTATCTATCTATCTATCTATCTATCTATCTATCTATCTATCTATCGTGAGGGAGACATGATGTGTCTGGAACATGGCGTGTGTGCGTTCTTTTCCTTCTTTTTCAGCTCCATCTCCATCTCCGACCTGCTCACTCGTTGTCCCCGCATCTCTCCGGCTTTATTTCTGTTCACATCCCGAGGCCCCGTGACGGTCTGTTTCTTTCCCTCTCCGACTGTTCTCTGTTTCTCTCTGACCACACCTTTCGTCCGGTCGCATACTACATAAATCGCATTGCTGGAACATATAGTTAAGTTGATAATAAATGCAGTTTGAAATTTAATGAACTTCCAGAGGAACAGGAAATAGTTATCCGTTCTTTCCATCTCGAACTAACTGAGCTCTACCTGGAAGGTTTATTTATTTTTTCTAAAATGAAAGAATGATACCGAAAATCCGAATTAAAATTTTCTTTAAAAGATGTACCGCTCGCTGACGGAACATTACTCACTCTGTTGTATTTCTAGCTCCGTCTTACTGGTCTGTCCTGCAACCGATCAGCGTTACACAACACCGGGGATTCTCCTCGCCCATGGTTGATGGAAGTAAGAGTCGACACGACAGATATCTTTCCGAGCGCAGAATAGATTTATGTGCCTCGCGTCAGGTATTACCAACTCAACGCTTTATCATAAATAATGTTTCCAGTGATCCGTAAGGATTTTGTCCCATCTCCGTCCACCGTGAACACCAAAGCAACGTGAATCCCAAGCGACGGCATTCTAGTCTTGTCCAATTTAATTCGCAAACAGATTGAGTGGCTTAAAGACTACAACAAAATTACCTGGCAAGATTAAATGACAGACCATTGCATTCCGGAGTTGGTAATGACCTGGGGTTAATTTTGCCTCGTGAAGGCATCGCAGTTTCCAATGTTGTTGACTGTTGTCCAAGTCTAATCGCAAACTGGAGAACATCTGCAGACGCTGGAAATCAAAGTAATACCCACACAATCCTAAGGAGCTCAGTAAGCCGGGCAGAATCTATGCAAAAGAGTAAACAGTCAATGTTCCGGGCCGACACACTTCATCAGGGAGATCCCATTTAATAGGATCGGACGTTTCTACCATAATTATATGTATAAGGTGATGAGCGGCGTTGATCGTGTGGATAACCCGGGGCTTTTTTCCCCGGGACAAAGTGGCTAACACGTGGGGTATACTTTTAAGGTGCTTGGAAATAGGGACCGGGGGAATGTCAGAGTTCAGTTTTCACACAGAGCGTGCTGGGTGCGTGGAAAACACTGCCGCCGGCGTTGATGGAAGTGAATACAATAGGGTCTTTAAGAGCCTCTTAGGTACATGGAACTTTGAAAAGTAGAGGTCTGTGCACCAGGGAAATCCAAGACAGTTTCTAGAGTGGGTTTCATGGTGGGCACAATATTGTGGGCCGAAGGGCCTGTAATAGGCTGTAGGTTTCTATGTTCTATGTTTTTTTAATTGTAGTGTCGGCGACAGATTTTAGACACCCAGGCATGCCTCTTACAACTGCCGGTAATTGTGCAGAGCACTATGCACTGGGTTGTCTGCGGCCCCGTGTCGTTCGGTTAAACTGCCATCAGTAAACCCTTGGCATGCTATCTTGCTAATCCCCCTTAAGTATTGCAAACAAAAGTCACTCATTATCACGACCTGATTTCGGAACTGGTAAACTAAGAGAATTGCAGGGACTACAGGTTGGTACAGGCCCTTCCTGATCGAAAAGTGCTTTTATGACAGGAATCATGCCTTCCATTGCCTCCAGCGACACATCATGTTGCCGTATAGAGGGTAGAATAGCATCGGTCTTCGTGTGGTGGGACGGAATGTACAAGACCCTCGTGATGTTTGTGTATCACCCACCGAGAGTGAGGTGCCTGCGAAAGCAACAAGACTACGACATACTCCGGCAAAGCGGGGTGAGCAAAGATGTCAAACTTTGTTTTAACGATGAAGAAGGAAATATTATGCATCCAGCCTGAGCGGAATGAAGTTGTAGAGCAGCGTTAGTATTAGGCAGAGTTAGACACTGTGTGCGGTTTAACTCCTGTAAAGTCTGAAGCACGGGTTCGAGTAGTTGAGAAGTTGCAGTCTTTTCTGACTATAGTGACATGAGGGATTGAGTATGGCAATTTAAATCGTTGATTCTGTTATTCACTCAAAAGCCCTTCTGCCACTTTGTCCATTGGACCATAATAGATGTGTTCAGTTGCATAAAGAGTTTCTGCTCTGTCAGTCACGGAAAGGAGCTTCTGGTGATCGCTCGGCTGAGATGTGTCAGTGTACCGGGCGGTGCGATGGAAATGCATCAGAGGCTGACATGTCAGAATAAACTGTCGTAGATAATACGCGTCGCTGGGCAGTTTAAGAGTTTCCGTACCGTCAATACGGTAGCGCAGATTTGTCCTGCAGGACTATTCCAACAGAAAATTCCCATCTATCAGCGAATACATAGACACATAGAAAACCTACAGCACAATACAGGCCATTACTCCAAGCGGGGTCTGACAAGGGTCCTATATAGCTGCAACATTACCTCTCGGCTTTTAAACTCAATCCCAGTGTTGATGAAGGCCAATGCACCGTACGCTTTCTTAACCACAGAGTCAACCTGCGCGGCAGCTTTGAGCGTCCTATGGACTCGGCCCCAAGGCCCCTCTGATCCTTCACAATGCCAAGAGTCTTATCATTAATGCAGTCAGAAACGAGAAATACAGTCGGTTATGTTTCCTCCTGATTTTTGCCTGCACCTGGTAACCTGTCGAAAATAACTATGCTGATGTGATGCCTTACAGGGTCCCCTTTAACCACTTTCCATTGATAACGTTATCTCCGTCATTATCGTTTCTCATTCTATTCCTCTGGGGACGTTCCTTGCACTGCAGGTCACGTGGGTTCCGCACACCACTTTCAATAACACGTGAACATACCCAGCCAAGGGGTTATAAATTTCACAAATTTGTCCCACAGCCCGAACTTCGGACGGGGTTCACGGCCGGCTTACAGCGGAGGTGCCAATAATAATTTTTTGGAAATTGTGTAACAGGATCGACTTCTGAATTTGCTTCTTTTTATTTCCCCCCCGGTACCTGTTCTATTACGCAAATTATAGTCATGTCCCATTTTTCAGTCCCCTGGACCTTTGCAGAAGCGACCCAAAAAATGCGCTCTTCTTTCCTTCGATAGTTCTTTATCTTGCTGTTTGTCTCCACCACCCCCCACCCCGCCCCTCTGTTTCGTTTAACTGTGCGTTTCCAGGCGGGGTCGGGTGTTTGATTCTGTCGGATAGCTTCTGCTAGCATTAAAACTTTGTCCAGTCCTCATTCCGACCTGGGCTCCGGCTGTCTAAGTGAGGATATAAACACTCAGACGCCTCCCCTTTCTTTCAGTCCTCATTCCGACCTGGGCTCAGGCTGTCTAAGTGAGGATGAGACGCCTCCCCTTTCTTTTGTTTGGACGTGGTTGTGTCAGTCAGTCTATTTTTATTTATTACGAGGTTGATATCGCTTAGCGACCTCCAGCACTTATTCAGGTCCAGTCAAGTTTATGATCATTTAACTACACACACGCACACCAACAAACGCGACCCAGGTTGAATTTAATTTTCTATGACTCAGAAGATCCCCGTAGAGCCACCGTCCTTGTGTCCAACCTCAGAAGCCACCAGTGAAAGGAATCACATGTCTACTGTATCCACTTTTGAACCAGACCTCATCAGCAGGGAGATTGGCGTCACCAACGGCTCTCCCCGGGATTCCTTTACTCGTTCAACCTTCTGGTTCTTTTTTTCTCCTTTTCTTCTTTACCATTACAGATAACACTCTCTCCCCCTCCCCGCATTTCACTCATCAACATGACTATCATTACTTGCCATCTTCCTTCAATCTACTTACCTGGTTTTCATCTTTATCTGTACAGGAAACTCTCTCCCCCGCATTCCTGATCAACTTTACTACTTCCCATCTGCCTTCAATTAACTTACCTGGTCCTGCAAAGGAAAGACGGTCAGTCGCGGGCAGAAGCGTGAACGAAATTTCGTTACATTCGTCTCTTCAAGTCTTATTTATATCTACTGGCTTTATTTACTAATCGAAGAACACCTGGGGTGGGACTAGGATCCGGATCCGGATCTCGTTATTTCACACAACACTTCACATAATGCTGCGGTCTTTCCTACATGGTTCCGCCGAGCCCGTCCTTTCTACCCGGTCATGGGCCAGGATCAGGGAGGCTCAAAGCGGAACACCCAAAGGGGGGTGACCTCGAAATTGCCTCTGCGACTCTCAGTTACTTCATCGGTCCACCCCGTTTTGTCGGGATCCTGCGGGACTACAGCAATTTGTCAGAGATATTTCAATATGAAATTCGGCACGAGATTTCAATTGGAGAATGTTTTATTTGAGCAGGATATCACGGAGAGTCCACATGTGTGGAACTCTGAGGTACAAGTAAAAGGCTTGCCTTTAGATCTAGTAGCAGGGAAGCGTGCGAAACCGTAGAACAATAGAATCCGGTCATAATGTTGTTTTCTTGATTTGTGCTTCATCCGTTTCCACCCATCTGACTTGTGCGGCCACGTTATCGTTCCGAGGAGTATTGGTAAGGAGAGGATATTCTTCAGTGGAAAACGCAGAAGTCTTCAATTTCACAAACTAAAGCAACATCAGTTAAAACATCGGGATAATGAACGATACAAAGTCCTGCAGCGCTTGATTGAAAGACAATGTAAAGAAGCGAAAGAGAATTGGGTGAATGAACAGTGCGATGAAATTGAGCAGTGTGAACGAAGTCATGGTTATAGAGGCCTTCACCAACTGGTAAAGGATATGAGGAAATGAAGGAGGACTGTGCCATCAGCTGGGTGTATCGAAGACGGTAGTGGTAATCCATGCCATGATAAAGAAGAGATCACGGAGTTGACCGATTTGAAAATCGAGTCCCAAACCTCATCAGATAAAAGGATATTTAAGTCATGCTCCCAACCCATTCTGATTTTATCCATAAGGGCACGCCGTAAGGATACTAATTTATCACAAATAAATGATATTAAGCCTTTACCCAGTGGATTAATAGAAAGAAATAAGTCCATAGCATTTTTCTCAGGCATTGCCGGGAAGTTAGGAAGTAAAGGATTGATAAAACGTCTGACTTGGAGATATCTAAAGAAATGGGCATTAGGTAGATTGAAATTAGCAGAGAGCTGTTGAAAGGATGCGATACGATTATCGATAAAAAAAGGTCTTCAAAATACCTAATGCCCTTTCTATACCAATCATAGAATGTTGAATCATACATAGTAGGTAAAAAAAAGATGATTATGTAAGATAGCACTAGAAAGGGAAAAACCATAAAAACCATAAAATATCCTAAACTGGGCCCAGATTCGCAAAGTATGTCTAACAAGAGGATAAACAATTAATGTAGACAAAGTACTAGGGAGTGCAGAGCCAAGAAGAGCAGAAATAGATAGATATTTAGTGGAATTCAGCTCCATTGTTACCCAGTTAGGGCGATCAGACTGGTTATGAAAAAAAAGACCAAAAGGTAAGGCAACGAATGTTAGCTGCCCAGTAGTATAAACGAAAGTTAGGTAAGGCCATGTCACCCTCTTTTTTTAGATTTTTGAACAATTCCAGAACGCTTATTCTTCCACAGATAGGACAAAATAATAGAATCTAAAGAATCAAAAAAGGTTTTAGAAATAAAAATTGGAATAGATTGAAATAAATATAAAAAACTTTGGAAGAACGTACATTTTAATAACGTTAATACGACCTACCAAGGACATCGATAGAGGTGACCATTGTAACAGAGTCTGTTTTGTAGAGTACAAAAGATTGGCAAAATTTTTGCAAAAAATATCTTTAAACTTCCTTGTAAATATGATACCAAAGTAGGTAAATTGATTATGAACTACTTTAAAGGGGAGGTCCCGAAATGCTAATACTTGTGCTTCTTTATTGATTGGGAAATGTTCACTCCTATGTAAATTAAGTTTATAGCCAGATAACTGGCTAAATTGATCAAGAAGTGAAAACATTGGAGGTAAGGATGTAGACGGATTGGAAAGAAAAATTAATAGATCATCAGCATAAAGAGAAACTTTATGCTCAACACCCACCCCCCTCCAGATCCCCGTCAATTCAGGACAGCTTCGGAATGCAATCGCCAGAGGTTCTATAGACAAATCAAAAAGAAAGGGACTTAAGGGCCATCCTTGACGGGTGCCACGTTTAAGACTAAATAACTGGGATTGCTGAGAATTGGTCAAAACAGAGGCGGTAGGACATAAATATAGCAATTTGATCCAAGAGATAAAGCTTTGACCGAGGTCAATTTTTTGTAATACCGCAGAGAGGTAGTTCCACACTATATGATCAATTGCTTTCTCCGCATCGAGAGAGATAACGCATTCAGGAATTCCAGTTGAGTGAATATAAAATATTGAATAATCGCCGTATATTAAAAAAAAGGAAGACGGTTTTTAATAAAACCTGTCTGCTCACCAGAAATAATAGAGGGTATAACAGTCTTTAATCTATGAGCCAAAACTTTGGCCAAAATTTTAACATCTACATTAAGCAAAGAAATCGGCCTGTAGGAGGAACACTCTGTTGGATCTTTTCTCTTTTTTAATAAAAGGATAATATATGCCTCATTAAATGAGGGTGGCAATTTAGCATGGTTAAACGAGTCAGATAGTACTGAGAGTAATTGAGGTGAAAGAAGTGAGGAGAATGATTTATAGAATTCTACGGAGAACCCATTAGATCCAGGAGATTTGCCTGAAGACAGTGCAGAGACTGCAAAAGAAATTTCTTCTAATGATATAGGCTCATTATGTTTTGCTTTGGAATTAGATGAGAGCGAAGGGATATTCAAGGTAGATAGATAGATAGATAGATAGATAGATAGATAGATAGATAGATAGATAGATAGATAGATAGATAGATAGATAGATAGATAGATAGATAGATAGATAGATAGATACTTTATTCATTCCCATGGGGAAATTCAACTTTTTTAAAACAAAGATCAACAGAAATATTCTCATTCAGAGATTCAGAGGAATAAAGCCGAGAATAAGTTTTTTTAAATACATCATTGATTTCTGAGTGATTAGATGTAATATTCCCGTTCTCCTTCCGAATCTTTGTGATATGTTGTTTAGCTTTAGAACGTCTCAACTGATTAACTAGAAATATACCAGATTTATCGCTGTGAATATAAAAACGACTCTTACTTTCAAGAAGTTGGCGTTCAACTGGTTGAGTGAAGAGAAGGTCAAATTTAGTTTGAAGCTCTACACGCTTCTTATATAATTTAGGATTTTTAGTCTGAGCATATGACTGATCTAATTCTTTAATCTGATTAATTATGTCTAATCGTTCTATACTGGACTTTCTATTAAGATTCGCTGTGTATGAAATTATTTGGCCCCTCAAATATGCTTCCATGCATCCCAGACAATCTGGGATGACATTTCAGATGACGTATTGGTGTTTAAAAAAAAGTTATCTGATTCTTAATAAATTTAAGAAAATCGTCATCCGATAATAAAGTCGGATTAAAACGCCAATGTTTATTCCTCTGAGGAAGACCAGGAAAATTTAGAGACAAAGTAATTGGGGCATGATCGGAAATCAGTATACTCTCATAGTCACAAGAATGGACAAATGAAATGTTGATTATCAATTTAAAAATTGTCAATTCTAATAAAAGTATGGTGAACATGTGAAAAAAGGAATAATCTCTCTCAGTAGGAAGAAGGAAACGCCATATATCTGAGATATCATAGTTAGAATGAAAAGAGTGAATAGCTAAAGCAGATTAAGTAGGCGATCTAGTAACAGAGGACGATCGATCCAAATTTGGGTCTAAACAACAATTGAAATCGCCACCCAATATAAGAGAATATAAATCCAAATCTGGCAATGAGGAAAAAAAACGTTCAAAAGAGTTAACATCGTCTAAGTTGGGAGCATACAGATTAGCTAGTACAACTTTAGTATTATAATTTACCAGAAACAATAATAAAGCGGCCATTTGTATCGGATATCTTACTATGGAGTTCAAAAGGAATATTTGAGTTAATGAAAATGGAAACCCGCTAGCTTTGGCCGGGAATGATGAATGAAAATGCTGACCCACCCACTTTGACATAAGCCGAGAATTGTCAAAACTACGAATATGGGTTTCTTGAAGGAAAGCAATGTCAGCTTTACGTTGCTTAATATGTGAGAAGACCTTCCTTCTTTTAACAGAATGATTTAATCCCTTTAGATTTCAGCTAACAAATTTCAATGCTAACCATTATCAATTGCTAACATGTGAAAGGCAGTAGGCATACATAATATCAAACATTGCAATAACAGTCTGGGAGCGAAAATATAAACATAAATCAATAAAGTCAGGACAGAAACATGTCCTAAATAACAAGGAAAAAAGAAAAAAAAACAATGAATAGTGTTGGAATTGGAGAACCCACCGCACCCTCACAACCCAAAACTAGATGGCTACCCAAAAAAGAAGCTAGCTCTACAAATAAATATGATATCCTAAAAATAACTTCCAGTTCCGTAACATTAACATGAGCTCCGTATAAATAATAGAGCAAATACTAACTAATTTATGCAATAGAAAGCAAAGTTACAAATAGGAACAACTTCATCAGAAAAAATATAAAGCTTAATAGAAAAAAAATCAAAAGGCAACTAACCTACCCGCGAACAACTATGAAAAAATTGAAAAAGAAAGAGGGACATTTTATATTTCAAGAAAGTACATATCAGCAGTTTAAAAAAAAGGCAAGTCTTATACCGTAAATCGACAGGGAGACCTTCCATAAGAAACTCCAAGCCTCCAAAACAAATTAAGACCAATTGCAGTTCTCTATAGTTAAAGTTACTCAAAAGTAGAGTAAATTACGCAAGTAAAATCTAAGTCCGCAAAGAGGCGTTAAATCATCTATTTAAGAGAATCACGCAAAGTCCAGGGAGAAACTAACTAGAACCCATAGAGTCTCAGTAGTTAATGTCTGAGTTATTCGAGTAGAATCTGAGTTCGCAAAAAAAACTTTAATTCGAGAAATACTTATCAGCCATTTTAGAAAATTATGCCGGGTCCGAAGAAGACAAGATGGCTGGAAGATTTCCAACAAACAACTCAGCCTCCTTCACTGAGTTAAACCACTTATATTCTCCAGTAGTAAGCGTAATTCGAAGATCGGCAAGGTTACGAAAAGAAGGTTTAAATCCACAATTAAAGAGCTCTTTCATAACGCCTTTGAACTCGGCGCGCATTTTCAGAACCTGGGGGGCATAATCTTCCACGAAACCAATGGTATTATTACGAAAAGTCAAAGTACCTCTGCGACGTGCCTCCGTAATCAAACGGTTTTTCACCTGATATCGATGAAAGCACAGGATTGGCCGTGGTATAGAACCCAAAATAGCGCGAGGGACATAAATCCTTTCTAGCTCAGGTGGGGTCGGGGGAAATTCTTTCCCGAAAATCTCGCAGAGAAAAGAAAAACAAAAATTCAACGGGAGAACCCGTTTCGGTGGCCTCCGGCAAACCGAGAATTCGTAGATTGCAGCGCCTGCTCCGATTTTCGAGATCCGCCATTTTGGAAGTAAGTTTGCTATTTTGCTCCGTTAAGTTGGAGCAGAGAGTTTCCAGATCTTGAACGCTGCGTTTTAAATCTTCAGAGGTAAGGTCGACACGAGATAAATATTCGGCTTGATCATCCACTCTGGCGTTAATCTGATCCAATTTAGACTCCAGCTGACTGATAGAGGTTCTAAATTCAGACTTGATATCAGTTAGAATGTCTTGTCGATTCTGTTCCAGGATAGAGAGGATCTCTGCGACAGAGACGTAGGAATATCTTTTTTCCCGGGTTTAGTAATTTTTTGAGACATTATAAGATAGACGTATTCGCAGGCAGATAAAAAAAAATGAGATAACGAACTAAGGTTTAAAAAGGAAGACACTTAGAGCAGGAAAAAAAAGTATAACGGAGCAAAAGTTTGAAGCGACTAAACAATCGCCATCTTACCGGAGGTCCCTAAGAAATTGTTCATAATCTCCCCCATCTCTTTCAGTTCCACACATAGCTGTCCACTCATATTCTCTAAGGGACCAATTTTATCCCTCACTATCCTTTTGCTATTAATATAACTGTAGAAAACCTTCGGATTTATTTTCACCTTACTTGCCAAAGCAACCTCGTATCTTCTTCTTGCTTTCCTAATTTCTTTCTTAAGATTCTTTTTACATTCTTTATATTCCTCGAGCACCTCATTTATTCCATGCTGCCTATATTTATTATAGATCTCCCAGTTTTTCCGAAGCAGATTTCCAATATCCTTGAAAACCATGGCGCTCTCAAAATTTTCACCTTTCCTTTCAACCTAACAGGAACATAAAGATTTTGTACCCTCAAAATTTCACATTTAAATGACTTCCATTTCTCTATTACATCCTTCCCATAAAACAAATTGTCCCAAGCCACTCCTTCTAAGTCCTTTCGCATCCCCTCAAAGATAGCCTTTCTCCAATCAAAAATCTCAACCCTGGGTCCAGTCCTATCCTTCTCCATAATTATATTGAAACTAATGGTATTGTGATCACTGGACCCGAAGTACTCCCCAACATGTTCGTCTGTTACCTGACCTATCTCATTCCCTAACAGGAGATCCAGTACTGCCCCTTTTCTAGTCGGTACCTCTATGCATTGCTGCAAAAAACTATCCTGCACACATTTTACGAACTCCAAACCATCCAGCCATTTTACAGAATGGGCTTCCCAGTCTATGTGTGGAAAATTAAAATCTCCCACAATCACATCCTTGTGCTTACTACAAATATCTGATATTTCCTTACAAATTTGCTCCTCCAATTAGGTGGTCTATAATACACCCCTATAAGTGTCACTGCAACTTTCCCATTCCTCAATTCCACCCAAATAGTCTCCCCAGGTGAGCCCTCTATTCTATCCTGCTAAAGCACCGCTGTAATATTTTCTCGGACTAGCAATGCAACAGCTCCTCCTCTTGCCCTTCCGATTCTATCACACCTGAAACAACGAAATCCAGGAATATTTAGTTGCCAATCACACCCCTCCTGCAACCATGTTTCACTAATAGCTACAACATCATATTTCCAGGTATCAATCCATTCTCTAAGCTCATCCACCTTTCCTACAATGCTCCTAGCATTAAAGTAGATGCATTTAACAATATCTCCACCTCTTCCGCTCTGTTTATCCCTAGCAATGCGACCAACTTTATTATCTTTTTCTTCCTTCTTCCTTACATCTTCAGTCTGAGCGCTCCCCTTCTCTATCACCTGCCTATCCTCCCTAACACACTGACTACTAGTTTTCTCTATTTGTGAACTAACCTCCTTTCCCCTAGTCTCTTCAAATTTATCCCCACCCCCAACCATTCTAGATTAAAGTCTCCCCAGTAGCCTTAGCAAATCTCCCCGCCAGCATATTGGTCCCCCTAAGATTCAAGTGTAACCCGTTCTTTTTGTACAGGTCACACCTGCCCCAAAAGAGGTCTCAATGAACCAGAAACCTGAATCCCTGCCCCCTGCTCCAATCCCTCAGCGACGCATTTATCCTCCACCTCACTCCATTCCTACTCTCACTGTCGCGTGGCACAGGCAGTAATCCCGAGATTACTACCTTTGCGGTCCTTCTCCTCAACTCCCTTCCTAACTCCCTGTATTCTCCTTTCCGGACCTCTTCCCTTTTCCTACCTATGTCATTGGTACCTATATGTACCACGGCCTCTGAGTCCTCACCCTCCCAGTTCAGGATATCTAGGATATCCTCTTTGATCTGTGCTAGTCATCCACTGATTCAATTTGTTATTGCGATAGATGTAAAAATGAGGTAGCTACATGGACACACGTTTTCTGGTCAGGTTCTATACTGCAACAGTCCTGGAAGTCAGTCTTTTCGACAATTTCTAAAGCACTCAGAATTAACCTATAACCTAATAAATTGACTGAGCTTTTTGGAATAATTCCTCAAAATACCCATGGTATTTCTGTGTCTGAACAACACGTTATTGCATTTGTTACATTGATAGCTAGGAGGGCCATTTTGTTGAAGTGGAAGGATATATCATCTCCTACTTTGTCACAATGGTTCTCTCAAGTGATGCCATGTATTAGTTTGGAGAACATTAGAAGTCGAACTTTTGAACCTTCATTTGATTTTGAGAAACAATGGGGCTCATTTGCTCGCTATTATCATTTGAGCTAATTGATAGATCTTCTCCACGATCTAATTGTAATTTTTTAAATATATATTTTTCTTTCATGCTGGCGGTTTGATGTTTATTTTTAGAAGGTTTTTCTTGACGCATGGCTCCGGGGTTGTACTCCTAAAGGGTACTTCCCCCCACTTTTTTGTTTAGTAGGTTTTTTTTTCTATTCACAAAATTTTCAATTTTTAAGATAATTTATTTCTTTCCTTGAGGCAATGCGTGTTGTTACTTCGATGTACTTGTATTTTTGAATAATATAATACTAATAAAAAGATTTGAAAAGAAAAGCAATACCAGACTCCAAATGCATTTTCCATTTCTGCTGGTTCTTTAACCCGTTGCGGGGTACGTGACAGTGTCTCCTCTTTACTCCACCTCCAGGGAAGCTGCATCTCCACAGAAACTCTCCACTAGCAAAGATTGTCTGTACTCTCGACATAGGAAACCACATCACTGTCACTTTGCCGATTACTTGTCAGACTTGCTGAACTCCGGATCTCCTCCCAGCTCACTCTCCTCCTCAGCAAGCCTATTTCGTCAGCCAGCATCTGTGATATCATTAATTTAACAAACAATTAATTTAACAACCAATCCATCAGACTGCCCCCTGTACCCCTCCACTGCTGAGCAGTAAAAACACTCTCTCCTCAGCCTCTTCCCCCTTTCACAATTCCCTTTCCCGTTTTCAGCACAAGATATGCCACCAGATCTGAATCCAATGCAAGGGCATTTAAAACCGTAAGACATTGGAGTAGAATTAGACCATTTTGCCCATCGAATCTACTGGCCATTCCATCGTGGCAGATAAAGGAACCCACTCAACGCCATACACCTGACTTCTCCCCATATCATTTGGTGTTCTGACTGATCAGGAAACGATCAACTTCCGCCTTTAATATACACACAGACTTCGTCTGCACTTTAGGAGGCCAAATGGTTTTACTCCATGGCTAAAACTAAATCCTCCTTACCTCTATCCTAAATGGGTCATCCCTCATTTTTGAGGCTATTCTCCCTAGTTCTGGATATGCCCATTAGAGGAAAGTCCTCTACATATTCAGCCTTTCAACATCTGGCAGGTTTTAATGATATCCCCACACATTCCTCTAAACTCCATTGAGTACGGGCCTAAATCTGCCAACAGCTGCTCATATGTTAACCCTTCATTCCTCGTGAAGCTCGCCTGGACTTTCTTCATTGTCAACACATCCTTTCTGAGATACACGACCCAAAACGGTTGACAATGCAGCAAGTGCGGCCTAACTCGTGTCTTATAAATGCTCAGCATTATCTCATTGCTTTTATATTACATACTCTTCGAAATGAATACAAAATTGCATTTTCCTTCTTTGCCACAGACTCAAGCTGTAAGATCACCGTGTGGGAGTTTCGCTAGGTGGACGGATAAGTCGTGCTGAAAAAGCAATGCGATTGCACGAGGAGTCATCAGTCCCGTTGCACTTATGTTGTTTGAACTTTCTCCCTGTTTAGGTAATTGTTCGCACTATTGTTCCTTTTACCAAAATGATTTCTGATATATTTTCCACATTCTATTCCATCTGCCATTTTCGCTCATTCTTTCATTTTTTTCTAAATCCACCTGCAATGGCTTTGCTTCCTCAGCACGACTTACCTCTTCATCTGTCTTCATATCATCCGCAAACTTTGTCACAAAGACATCAATTCCATATCTTTGAAACAATGTACGAAAAACAGTGGTCCTAATACCGACCCCCGAAGAACACCATTAGTTACCGGCAGCCCATCAGAAAACGTCCCTTATATTCTCACCAGCTGCCTCCTACCTGCCAGCCTTTCCGCTATCCATGTCGACATCGTTCCTGTTGTACTCGGTACATCACCATTGTAGATCAAGATATGAGAGAATATACACAGCATCGAGTAATCTATGCAAAAACTTCTAAAGACCTTTAGCTTCAGCAACATTGCTTTCCCTGCATGTATATCACCAACCCCAGTTCCCCTGCATAGATCAAATCCAGGTAATCAATACAGTTAACAATGTCCACCATCATTCTGAGTATAATTCATACATGACGGGCAATCTGAGGATATTGGTACATATCCTACTGCATCAATTACACCGGGTTCTCACCGGGAGGGTTGGCGAGGGCATGATTGATTGCCACACTCAGGAATAAACAACTCCTTTGCCCAAGGTATTATGTTTAAAGTTTCAGTGATTCCGTGAATTACAATTTATATAACCATGGAAATTATGAATGCAGAAACAGGAATACAATTATACGTTTGCAGATACCATTGATAAACGTTGGGACGAAGGCATCTAAAACGAACATTCTTTAAATAAGACTGCTGATGCGAATATTGTGTGCACTTACTCCGTGCCCTCTATATATTGTTGATGGAGCGTCTCTGCCGCCAACCATTATCAGCATTTCGGCATTAACAACGCAGGGTTGAATTCACAGTGTTGCTATGCCTCGGTCTGATTGCAATAGAACTTTTCAGCCGATAGAATTCATCGTAGTAGTCTCTTTGACTTCAGCCACTGTCGGCCGCTAGGTGTTGGTGGAATTTGGGGACACAATAACTGAACCGATAATGTGATCAAATTTATAACATGTTTATAACAATGTTTCTATATCAGTGAATTGGACTGCAAACACGATTCTACCAGGAATAGAGATTGAGCACAATATACCAAAATGACGACAATGTCAGCATGAAATACAGTGCGGGGAAGTTCAGAAGCCGATGGGAGAAACCTATCATCAGGAGAAGGAGAACAAAGCGCAAGACCGCGCTCGCAAAACCCCTGTTTTAACAGCTTTAATCATTGACGTGGCGGGATATTTCACGGCATTCTTTAATTGCACCCGGAACTTGGATTGCGTCACAGCGTAAATAAATGTATTTGTGCAGCAACTGAAATTCTGCAGTAAATACCCGGCTTCTTGAAATATATATTCAGAGTCATCCTGACTGGTTCCTGTAATGTTGTAATAGAAGAATTCTGAAACATATGTCAGCCACAGGAGGATAAAGCTACCAGAGATGGAAAAAAGTAAAATCATAGACCTCCTCCTGCTCTCTATCTCAGGATCAGTGCGGTTCTCCAAATTTATTTCTCCCCTCAGCCCCTTACGAACACGACTGGCCTCTAAAATATGTCTGACGGTCAGGGCGTTGAGCAGCAAAATTACCGCAAAAGGAATTAGCGGAGTTAAAATGGTATCTAACCAATCATATCCCACCCACAATGGATCCGTAAAGTAACTGTCTTTCGTAGAGCAGAACCACTGTACTCCGCCAATAAGTTCTCCAGGTTCATATGCAAAATAGATGGGTACATCTTTCAGACAGAGAAGAATACCGGCAGTGGCTAGAACCATCGATGCAGTTTTCCCGGTGCAATATTTGGTCCTCAAATCTTGACAACATATGGCTACATATCGATCGAAGGTGAAGGTAACTGTGAACCAAACTGAACATTCTACGAATGCACGAGTGAGCACGATGATCACCCGGCACACTGTGGTCATATCAAGCACACCCATTGGAAAATAATGATAATTGATCTGGAACAAAACAACCTCAGTAGTAATAACCAACAAATCAGCCACTGCCATGGCAACCAGGTAGCGAGTGGTACAGGTGGAGAGGCCGCACTTTCCCCGATACAAGATTACCACCGCCAAAAAGTTCACTGGAAAAAGAGAAATAGACAAATCTTGGACATACAACAATATAATGCGAGTTCTAGTGCAAACTCACAGGGATGAATTTATAAACCAAGCATGCAATTGTTTGCAATGAAATAGGCATGAAACCACCGTCACCTCCGAATTCAGGTTACATTAGAAGCAGGGTTGTGTGGAGTAAACAGTAGGAATAAACGAAAAGCACGAGCGGGAGCTTCACTATATTAGTATTATAAACATACAGAAAGCATCTGTTGTTGTTGGGATTATCTGTTCATCCGGGATCATGCTTGTTATATTATAGGCGGCTAGAATGTCAGGAATTGAAAGGAGATACGGAGAGATTCAGCTGGGAATCTACCCGCTAGTACTTTCATTCCTCCTCCAGCACCAATATATTTTACTCACACGAGAGGTTGAATCTCTTTCTACGATTCAGACAAGTTCTCCGAGGTACCTTTCTAAAACGGGATCTGACATCAGCTCTTGGCATTCTTGCAAGGGTTAGAAACATAGAAAACCTAAAGCACAGTACAGACCCTTCGGCCCACAAAGTAGTGCCGAACATGTCCCTACCTCAGAAATTGCTATCGTTACCCATAGCCCTCTAATTTCTAATAAAGCTCCATGTATATATCCAGAAATCTCTTAAAAGACCCTATCGTATCCACTTCCACTACACATTCCACACACTCACCACTCCCTGAGTAAAAAAACGTACCCCCGACATCACCTCTGTACCTACTCACCAGCACCTTAAACCTGTGTCCCATTTCAGCCCTGGGAAACAGCCTCTGGCTATCCACATGATCAATGCCTCTCATCATCTTTTACATCTCTATCAGTTCAACTCTCATCCTCCGCCGAGTTCACTCAACCTATTCTCGGTAGGCACGCTCCCTAATCCAGGCAACATCCATGTAAATCTTCTCAGCACCTTTCGTATCGTTTCCTCATCTTTCCTCTACTATCTGAATTTTCTAACAAAAAAACAAAACTTTATTAAAGTCCAGCAGAGCTTGAAATTCGCGGCTCTGGCTCGTTCTGCTCGGAACATCACTCTGAGTCGGCTCTCCAACTGCTGCAGCAGACTGGATCCGCTTGGGTACGAGAACGAACCGTGTGCAATACAAAAATTCTGAATATATCAAAGCTGGCAGATTGGACTTCGGCCATCCAGCCTCCGACAACATCACTAGTCTACAGAATTGAAAGGAAAATACATGCAAATAATGGAAGCAGCAAGCATGGCGTCCTCTCTGTTGTATACATGACTGAAATGACGGAAGATCATCCTTGTGATGGTTATTTGCACGAAATCACCACATAACAATTATAGCACGGAAACAGGCCATCTCGGCCCTTCTAGTCCGTGCCGAACGCTTAGTCCCACCTAGCCCCACCGGCCTGCACTCAACCTATAGCCCTCCATTCATTTCCTGTCCATATACCTATTCAATTTTACTTGAAATGGCAATATCGAACCTGCCTCTACCACTTCTACTGGAAGCTCGTTCCACACAGCTACCACTCTCTGAGTATAGAAATTCCCCTCGTGTTACCCCTACACTTTTGACCCCTAAGCACCGTGAGCACTGGATTGAGTCTCACAGTCCGACTGCGAAAAGCCGCAGCATTATAATTGACGTCATGTGTCATGCTCCGCGTATTCCTCCACAAATGTACACGTTAATAATTCTTAAGTAGTTACTCTAATGGTAAAATGTTCCCAGTAAACTGCAGGTACTTCCAGGCTACCATACGGAAGTGTTCAGACATTCCGGGAGTTAACTTGATGGATGAAATTCCATTCAATTAATGAAGTACTTGACTTTGCTGAGGAATATTTATTTTTCTGAAGGGTTCCGATTGGCTACTGGAGGGCTAAACTATGACATTCTGAAAGCATTAGAGACTGTCCCATAGCACAACAAAATCTTCATCCTTAAATTTCTGCCCCAGCTTACCAGGAACTCCAATAATGGCAATGACTACATACAGAACGTTCTCCACGTCGTGGTAAGATTCCCGCATTGTACAGACATGCAGATATCTGACACTTTACGCTGCTTGCAAACTCTTCATCGCAATTACTTCTCTGGCCCATTTGAAGAGCTTTTATATATTTCTGGATCTCCACAAGGAAAGAGGGGTTGCAAAACACTTTAAAATACACGGATTAAAGAGTATAGAAATAAATCAAACCGTGCAGAATTCATTAATAAATGTTTACTTTCACTTCACAGGCAGGATTGTAAAACTATGACGTGACCTCATTGATTAATTCCCTCAACACTGAGAGTTCTCATTGTAGCATCAGTCTTTTCCTTCCATCTCATTAATCAGCTGATGGTTTCTTATTATTTGTTTTAATTTTCACAATGCGATGCTGACTGGATACTATTGACAAGGATACCATCCATCCGCCCAACCATCTCTTTGACACTCTACTATCAGACAGAATGTATCTTAGCATTCGAATAATAACTGTTAGAATGGGAAACAGCTTAGTCCCCGAAGTCTTAATACAAATGAAATCTCTGATATATCCATTTATGATCACGTATTCAGCACCAGTTGTGTTGTACTGATCATTTCTTTAACTTCTGTCGTAAATGCAACTTATTATATATTTTTTTATTTATTTGTGTTAATATTACTCTATACGTTGTATGCGTGAGTTATGTGTACTGTGTTGTACACTTTCGTGCTGAGTTGGTACCGTGCTCTACATTTGTGGTTCCGTGCGGTTGCGAGAATCGAGACTAGCTGTCCGGTAGTTCTCTTCAGATTCACATGTTTTCTCCAATGGGTTGCCTGTGAAACTCGATTTGACCAGCACTGGAACTCATAGGGCATGTTCCAACTGCACAGCCACTGTAAAAAAATTATATATATATATAGCTTTCATCTGTAAAACATAGATGTAGTGGAGTTTACATAAATGAACATCTGGGAGGCTATTCGAAAAAGTGAAATAATCTAAAGGAGGTCATTTTCCTCATCTCGTCAGGGTTGACGTTTATCCTGATCTCATCCGCTATTAATGACAAAAGACACCCAGCATTCACACGTTTCTACATGCAGTTTCATATAATGTCCTTCAAAGTCATATCTGTTTCGAAAAAAAGATGATCCCCACTCATTATTCTGAACTCAGTTCAGTACAGTCGAAATCTGGTCGGAAATTCTTCGCGCACCTTCATCCCAGGAGTTTTCGGAGAGTAACGGCTGCATTGCCATCATTCAGAGGAAGAATAGAACCATGCAGAGTGCTTAGTGTGCAATCTCACAACTATCCAATAAACTTCCAGCATGAGCTTTAACCAGTAGGCCAGGTCAGATACGAAATAGTCACAAAGTTCTCCTTTCAGTACATCATAGTGTCTGTAGTTACAGATGGTGTAATAATACAACAATTATCACATCACAGTGCACCAGTCACACCGACATGTTCCACGATTCTGTACACTAACTATTCTTCTAACGGAACACCATCAAGCACACATCCCCCCCCCCCCACCCCCCAGACTCTAACAGACTAGAATCCTTGAACATTTAATAAAATAAAACATCAGTTTTCGAAATTAACGTATTTAGGAAACAGGCTTGACATGCATTTTGCTGTTCACACTTCTCAGCTCTCTTCCAAATACACGAATATCCGTCCTTATGAAAACAGGCCAGAAATAAACATTTTATTCCAGCTGTGGTTTGTGCACGTCTCATTTTTTTGTCACTGTCACTTGTTTCAAATTACAACATTACTATGGAAATCGGAGATAAATCCCATTCCACGGAATAACATTTGTTCTAATGAAATGCATGAACTGGAATTTTGCATTGAACAGAGCGGAGGATAGAGGCGGCTCCGGTATCTCCTATTCTGGCCCCAGCTCTTCTCCCAGGTGTTATTCCCGGGCGGATTGTCCCATCGACCAGGATGTTAGGGGAGTGGGAGCTTCGGGATGTTGGGAACGTGGGTGTGTGTGTTGTGTTCAATGCACCGTTCTTGCGACTCAGTATTACATTGGCCTCGACCGTTGTCAGTCAAAGTATTTCACCGGAACCAACGCCTACCCATTCGTCTATGGATATGTTGATCAATCCTTCTCACGCCCTCACAGTTACCTCAAAGACATTAATCTGATGCTGGTTGGTTAATCCATTGTCAATCAGACCAGTTCCCGCCTATTATTTGAATGATTGGCTAACGAATAAATAGGTGGGTTTGGATATGTGGCGGTTGGAAATGGAAATTAATGGCGCGTTGCGACAGTAACCGGACAAGAGTGTGGTGCAGCGAATTGGGAAACAAAACCGTTCATACTTTATTCTTCAAATGACACTGCAATTACCCCAAAAAGCCCTATGGATTGCACTTAAATCTTTAAGCAAAGCATTTGAATGAAATATCTCTGCCACAAGTAACAGATATATTTGATTCACATTCACAGCTCAATACCCAAACCCCTTCTTTCTAAAGCTGGCAGCACCACCACCTCTATCACACCTGCAACAATATAACCCTGAATAGAAACAACTAAATATGCTAGTGACAATTACCTAAATACATATAACCTCAAGATGATTTGACAATCAGATATTAACTTCTAACAGGAGCCAAATAAAAGTATAGGAAGAGAAAATATGAAATATGAGACAGAATAGCCAATAATAAAATCAGGAAAGTAAAACTTGTTGTTTAAATGTATAAAGAATAAAAGGGGAGGCGGTTTGACGGAACTGATGTCGGACCACCGGCAAATGTAGCTGGTGAGGTAGCAGCGGGGGAAAAAGAAATGGCAGATAAACGTTAAGGGTACTTTGTCTACTAGCAGCGTAACTGAAGACGGTGTGTGCCTGGAAGCTGGAGTGAGTGCTATTGCTATGAAAAGGAAAATGTGAACAGCAGCTCAAGGTAGTTAAGTCATCTGGGTCACTTGGACAACATCCCAGATTCCCAAGAGAGGTTGCAGAAGAGACAATTGATGAGTTAGCCATAGTCTTTCAGGAATCTCTTGGTCCTGGAACACTGGAAGATTGTAAATGTTACTTCGCATTTTAAGAAGAGAGGAAAGCAAATCAATGAAATTAATGGCCAGTTAGCCTAATCTCAGTGGTTTGGAAAATGTTGGAGTCCATTATGAAGAATGTGTTTTAGAGTAAGTGGAAACTAACGATAAAATAAGTCACAGTCAGCAATGGTTAATGTGAAGGGAAAACTTCTCTGACGAATTTGTTAGATTTCTTCGATGAAGCAAGAAGCAGGGCAGGGGCGGACAAAGGGGAGTCAGATACTGTTGTTTACTTAGATTTTTAGAAGACGTTTGATAAGGTAATACACACGAGGCTGCTAAAAAGATTAAATCCTATTTCGTTACAGTAAAGATATTGGTGTGGATAACGTAATGGATGATAGGCAAGAAAGAGGAAGCGAATGAGAATAAAGAGACCTTTTCTGATCTGGCTGCCGATGTCTATTGGCTTTCCTCACGGGACAGTATAGCGGCCGCTGATTTTCATATTGTTTGTAATGACTTATATAATCCAATTGTTGTTTTGTGGAAAGGAAGAGAGGTGGAGGGTAGGTAATACTGAGGAATCAGTGCGATTGCAGCAGGGCTTAGACAAATTAGAAAAGTGGCGGGAAAGTGTCAGATGAATACAGTGTTGGGAAATGCATTATAATGCATTTTGCTAAAAGGACTCAAAGACGGTCAATTTACAGGTTGAGTTTGTATTAAGGAGGGCAAATACAATGTTGACATTTATATCAAGGGGAATAGAATATAAAAACAAGGCGATAATGCTGACCGTTATAAGACACCCGGCAGGCCGCACTTCCAATATTGTCAAAAGTACTCTAACGATGTATTGTCCTTGAAGAGCATCCAGTGAAGGTTCACAGGGATGAATTCGGGAATGACGGGGTTATCATATGAGCAGCGTTTGGTGGCTTTGAGCCTGTATTCTCTGGAATTAGAAGTTTCCGGCGGAGATGGCGGGGGTAGGGTGGGTGGGAGTGGGTGGAATCTCTTTGAAACCCACCGAAAGTTAAAAATACTAGATATGGTGGGTGTGGAAAGGATGATTCCTATGGCGGGTGTGTCCAGAACCTGAAACCGCAGCCTCAAATTTGAGGGGCGACCATTTGGAAAAGAGGTAAGGAGGATTTCTTGTTTATTTTTGTTGCCAGAGTACTGAAACTGTGAAATGGTCTGCCACAGACTGCGGTGGAGGCCACGTTCATGCTCATATATAAGCGAAACTTAATCTTTCCTCGTCGGTCAAGTCATCAAGGGATATGGCGAGAGCAAAGGGGTATTGGGTGTGTCACATCGGGGATCAGCCATGATGGGATAGCAGAGCAGTCAATGTGCTGAATGGCCTAATTCCGCTCCCATGTGTTATGATCTTATAGTCTAACCCTTTAGAAATCATGCTTCTCGCATTCCACTGTATTTATATCTTTATCTCATTATGTACCTCCACAGGTAGACAGGGTTGCAGATACCTTACCCATCACAGCATTTTGCGTCTTCCCTCATTACACCAGTTATACTGAGATGTGTTTTTTTTTTCCCAGAGCTTTAACAGAAATTCTTATTTCGTCAGTAGGGCGAGATATCTAAGCGGTATGATTCATCATATCTGTTATGAACATGGCAAGCTTCATTTTATCCAGCAGGAACGAATCTTCAGTAAGAGAACGGTGTTGACAACATATATCCACTGGCTTCACATTCTGTTCTGTGATGGGTAACGCATTATCAACATTACCAGACTGTTTTCATTGTTTTCAAGGCCTCTGCATAACAGACACCCAGCCGTAATTGAACCTGTTGAATGGCATCTGCCTCTATTTTCATCTGGAAAGACAGATAGTATTTTCAAATATCAACTTCTTTCCATGACTGAAGTTCATATTAACTAATCATGTGAAATTTCTCATATGACCAACAGGAACCTCGGCGAATGACAGGATGGTATACAGGTGAGTCTCAACTACGACAGACATGGTGAAAATCTACCCCATGCGTACTCCCTCTTCTTCTGCTGCCAACGCTTCATTGCCGTTTGATCAATCAGTTCACAACATAGCCGGCTCCACATTTTGATAAATAGCAAGAACAAAGTTCAGCGTTCCATGTGGATTAATCAATAAAGTAAATGACACAAAATGACACAACACTGAATTTCGTAACAACGCCAAATCCACCGACGTTCTCAAATCCGTCTGCACACATTATCGCCGCCACAGCCCTACATCTGCGTACATTTCCTATTCCATCCCTAAATTCATACGAACCCCTACCCTCTAACACCCCAAAATGCAGATTACATTATCCCACAGCCTGAATCATTTCAAAGAGTTTACAAAATAGATGTCTCAACATAGAAAAACCAAGAACAATGTTCCAAGCTGAAAAAAATCATTATTCAGGTATCTCTAAAAGAAACAACCTTGAGGTTCGTCCCAACCCCAAATCCGTGTCCACCAATATTCACCGACACACCACGGAAATGTGCGTCTGTACTCAAATCCGTGTGACACCCCCATATTCACAGACACACACCTAAATCTGCACACATCCCCATATCCGCCAGCACCCTGAATTCCATGTGCACCCACATTCCATGCCCGCTGATAACTCCCAAATCTACCGGCATCCCAATCTGTGTATCCCCGCAAATTCGTCAGCGCACCGCTAAATCGGCACACATCCCCAAATACCGTCACATCCCTAAATTCGTACCTATCCCTTCCTAAGAGCATAACCCCACATGCACTTTTTTTTTTAAATTCCAGAGCAAGTACAATTCCAAACGCTTTACAAAATAGCTACGTCCATTTTGAAAAACAGCAAGAATAAGTTTCAATTTTCAAAGTGAAATTTTCATTAAATATCTATAAATACGAATAACCTTGAAATTCGTACCAGCCGCAAACCCACCGTCATTCCCAAATCCTTATGAAGTCCTATTATCGCTTACTCACCCCCTTCATCTTTGCACATTCCCAAATCTATGTGTACCTACACTCTCCACTCTGCACCTACCACTCTCACATGTTCAATAGATTACCTAAAAGCAAGAATCTTTTTAAATAGTTCACAGAATAGCTACCTCCACATAAAAAATTAAGAACAATGTTCATAGTTCAAAAGGAATTTTTTTAGGATAGTTATAAATGAAACAAACTTGAGATTCTTAAGACCCTGAATCCACCGACAACCGCACATTCGTGTGCACCCCATTTTCGCAGACAGATTCTCACATCTGCATACTTTCCCAAATTGTCACGCATCCTGTGAGACTCGAAACAGACAGTCAAAGCAGAACGATAGTCCGAATGGTCGGCTTCTGTGCTCTACCCTCTATGATTATCACTAATACGACAGGAACGGCAGGATAACGGAGCTAAGAGTTTGATCCTGTGCTTCAGTGATTGTGACTGTCTCTAACTGGACATTTACGAGTCAACTATTAGCCGAAGGGACTTTTTCTATGCTATAGTGTCTGTGACTGACTCAAATGCGACAAGTGCAGCAGGGGTATGTGCAAACCTGTCAATTTCTGCGTTGTGTCTGCAGAGGTCTCTAAAGAAACAGCAACGGCAGGAAGATGGGACGAAGGCGTTGTGCTTGTGCTATTGTTTCTGTAATTAACGCTCACCGGATATGAAGAGCAAGATGAAAGGGTGATGGGTCTGTTTCTGTGCTCTATTGTCAGAGTGAGGCTCGAAAAGGAATGGACTATCTGCTGTACTGTCGGTGATTCGCTCTCAATGGACAGGAACGGTGGGATAATGAGCGAAACGGTCTGGTTCTCTGTTGTGACTGATCCAACGGAAAAGGAATACCAGGGTGATATGCAAATAAGACGGTAAAATATAGAGACAGATCTAGGCAATTTAGCCCGTCAAGTCCTCCACCATTTCAAATGTGTGACCCTAGATCCCATACACACGCTCTTTCATCATATTCTTAGGTTTCAATGAGATCCCCGCACACTCTTCTACTTTCAAGAGCGTACAAGCCCAAAACTACCAACCGCACGTCGTATGGTCACCCCTTCAATCCCAGAATCTTAGTCGTAAACCTCCTCTCTGCAATGAGAATGCATCCTTTCATCGTAAGTGGACTAAAATTTTTCATAATACTTCTTCCGTTTTGACGAGTATCTTATAATACTTCAGCATTATCTCTATTTTTTATATATTCTATTTCCCTTGAAATGAATGCCAACATTGTACCTGCCTTTTTTACCACAGACTCAGCCTGTGAATTAACCTTCTGGGAGTCTTTCACAAGGATTCCTCACCCCTCTGCAAATGCCCAGCTGCTGCCTGACCTACTGGGTTCTGCCAGCAAATGTGTATTTTATAGGTTAACGGTGAAAGGTAAACTTGTAATGCTGTCGTGAAACAACAAACTTAACGACATATGTCACTAGCAATCAACCTGTTTCGATTCTGAAAATTATATTACTTAACACTGATATAAGCAATGTCTGTAGATAAGTTTAATAACAATGCCCTAAATGCGTGGTTTCTATGGAAACACAATTTTATAAAAGATGTCTTCCAATCCAATGCTGGAGGAACTCAGCAGTTCAGACAACATCTATGGAAACGAATAAAGACAATAATTTCTAGGAATTAAGCCATTTGGTCTATCAAAAGCTCATGGATGATCCATTTACCTTCCCACCCCCAATCTCCTTTCTTCTCACCGTATCCATTAATACCTTCACTGATCGGGAATCTGTCAAACTTTGCCTTAAATATACACAGTGACGTGGCTTCCAAAAAAAAAAAAAAATCCACGGATTCACCATTGCCTGGCTAAAGTTATTCCTCCTCATCCCCATTCAAAAATATTCTCCTTCTATTCTGAGGCTGTCTCCTTTGTATCTAGAATTCCCCACCATATGAATCAACCTCTCCACACCAGTCTTTAGAGGAGTTTCAGCAGTTGATATGTTTTAATGAGGTCAGCCAACGTTCTTCAGAATTCCTGTGCTCGGCTGTCTCCGTCACCCACCTTTTAACTCTCTTCCTCATTTTCTTTCTCCAGTCCTGCGGAAGAGTCTCGGCAGGAATCGCCCCCTGTAGTCATTTCCATAGATGCTTCGTGGCCTGTTGAGGTCCTCCAACACTTTGTGTGTATCACTTTTTACACGGAGGCTGAGTGACACTACAACTAGTGTCGATAGGTAAAGTGTGAAAGGTAAAATTGTACTGTACTGCTGCCGCAAAAGAACAAATTCCACGATAATTATGTCAGTGATTATAAACCTGATTCTGATGGCGCCAATGATATAACGTAGTACTCGTATGAAGAATGATTGTAGGCAGCTTAGTTTGGTAATCGGCTGGTTTATAAAGAGGGGGGTTCTATGCACACGTACGTTTCTAAAGGCTGTCATCCAATCTAATGCTGGAAGAATTCAGCAGGTCAGACAGCATCTATGAAAACCAATACGACAATAAAATAAAGGAGCAGAATTAGGCCATGAGGCCCATTGAATCTGCTTCGCTATGCCATAGAACATAGATATTTACAGTACATTACAGGGCCTTCGGCCAACAATGTTGTGCCGACCATGTAACCGACTCTAAAGAAAGCCTAGAATTTCCTAGCGCATAGCCCATTATTTTTCTAAGCTCCATGTACCTATCTAAGAGGCTCTTAAAATACCCTACTGTATTCACTTCCACCACTGCCACCAGCAGTGTATTCTATGAACCCATCACTCTCCACACTAGCCAAGTGTTCTCAGAAGCCACGCCGTCACGGCAAATACCCAGCGCTGCCTGTCAGCTGTTCTCCGGCACCATCACACAAAAACATACAAAAAGACATAGGCTCACCCCCACAAATCAGAACACAGACACACACACATAAACACATTCAGATACAGAGACACACGGACACGGACAGAAACATATTATAAAGACACATGTGTGCACACACTGACAGACACAAACTCACACAGACGCATAGACACAGACATACATACACACAGAAGCACGCACACAAGCATACACGCATCCTCACCCATATTCACTCTGCGACACGCAACGCGTACAGACCAAGACGCAGAGAATCACACAGACCGAGAAAAACGCGCACACATAGTCACAGGCGCAATGCGTACACATGCATGCATCTACATAAACGCATAAACACATTTACGCACAGTCGTATAGACAAACACACACACACTGATAAACACCTATCGAAATACCACACACATATCGAGATACACACACACACACACACACACACACACACACACACACACACACACACACACACACACACACACACACACACACACACACACACACACTCACAAAGTAACTGAGACACAGAAACACACTCAAATGTGTGTAAATCCGTGTGAACACGAGTAAATTTGCCGATGCTGGAAATACAAACAACACACACAAAGCGCTGGCATTTTCTCTGCGTTGCTTAATCCGTGTGAACATGTTTTGATCAGTTTACAAGCTTTCAACATGATAAATGTTGAAATATCCGACAGACGTTTCGGTCAGGTAAATTCAGAATTCCGATTTTCAAACTTAATGACAAGCGAAGCTAAACCGCTGTCTCTCCTCTAACAAATCGCTGGATCAACCCGAACGCTGTTCTTCCCTTTCATGAGGCTTCTCCCAGAGTATTGTAGGCGCTGTAGATGCGCAGCTTTCCGGGAAGGGGTGACAGGGTGGGTTTTAATACGCCTAGTGCAGATTTGTCCCTGTGCTGGGACAGGCAGCTCTCCGGGGAACTGCGACTGGGAAGGTTTTACTTTGTAACGTTGACTCTTTCTGACTTATTGACTCCCCGTGGAGTGTGTCACAATCGGATTCAACTGCCTCTTCTTCCATTTGGGTCTGATCACCTAAACCATTGTCCACGGATCTGTTGACGTGTGCCATCGAACTGAATTGTAAAATCAATCATGTAACGGGGCCAGACATCCACTGAGACCCGTCCAAAACTGCGGCATTGCTTCGTCATGAAGAGGGATCTCAGGTCGAAAAGAGACTTAAAAGAATTTGTTCAATTCTATGAATTCTGCCTGACCTGCTGAGTTCCTCCACTATTTTCAGTGTGTTGCTCCCCTCCGAATTTCTTCTAGGCCCCAACAGATGTTGAGCTTCCAAAGGCCTTGCCATTCACGGTTAAAACAGAGACACCAGCCTCATCAATCACTAGAATCGGAATTAGCAACAATGATTGCTGTTCATGCAGATGGTTCTTATCGTCCACACATCGAATTTTATCTGCACTATAGAAAGCAGGTCAGCGACAGTGTGACCCTCGTCAGATGTTAGATTAGCAGCCGTTCACCGACTCTAGCACTCTTCTCCCCCCTCTCAAGTGAATGTACTCCCCTCTCTGCACCCCCCCCCCCCCCCGTATTTCTCTCTCTCTCTCAAGTGAACGTACTGGCGATTGTGATCCTGTCCCAGGGAGCGCGGCATCTGTAACCAGCACCACTCACTACCTGGCCACCATTGTTGTGGCGGATCTGCTGAACAATGGAACGAAATAATGCGAAAACTTTCCGTCTTATCTGAGCATCACTCCTGTGTGCAGTATTATCGATGTATTATGTTCATCGTCTAGTTCACCATCACTTGCACCTTATATCGTTCTGTCGCCATTTGCAGCTAGAATCTGAAAACAAAATATTGTCCCGGCAAAAAATTCGACTGTGGTTCTAACAATAAACGGCGTACTGCTTTGTGTGAAAAGGTCTCCCGATATTTCACAGAAGAACCCTGGGTGTTCATCGGCAAAGGATGGTGGTTCAGTAAACCTTTGGACTTTTGTTTCACTGCCCCACGTGTGGGTAGGATATGAGTGGCTCGATGCGGTATTAACTCAGTTCCTCTCTTTAGTTGTGATTTCGCTGCTCAACATTCAGACCATCAGGCACATTTCAGAGCCCAGTCCGGTCTACATGGAACTGAAGGATCAGAGTAAGGCGCAGACTCAGAGTGAACCAGGAGGAGGCTGTGTTTTTTTTTTTCCGAACTAAACTCTCCTTTTCGGCTTATTCATCTTAACTGTTCTGGCGCTTTCCATTAGTTGAGTCTAATCTTTAACTTGCAGAGCGTCGAATTCTTCTTTTGTTTTAACTTCTGTTTCAAGGTTACCATCGCACTCTCCTGCTGCGCTCGGGGATTGTTCAACCATTTCCTTATCTCTCTACCATCGCAGCCTGCACTTCCGTTGGCCATCCAACTTTAACAGTCCTTTTTGAATGTCCTAATTTCCTCTGACTTCAACCAACCAAACCTGAACTTCGCTCAGACTCAGGAGGGGAGTTTGGGAACGGATGTAATTATCTGATTTGTGGAATCGACTTTATATTCTGAGCCTTTCACTCTCTATCACCACTCCTCCCCTCCTCTGCCTCACTCAGCATCACCTTCTCCCCACCCGCTTCAATTCTCCGTGGACGCGTCATTGTTTGAACTCCCGGTATAAACCGGGGACGTCTGCATCCTTTCATTTGTTCACAGAAGCGTTGAGACGTTGAAGCTCCTACGAGATCGGCAGCGCCCCAATCCATTGCCAGTGAGAGGCTAGCGGAAGCCCCTCCCTAGATGAACAAGATTAAATTGTATCGCCTTACCCCATACTTCCCGAGGGATGATCCTCTTCCCCTGCCATTACTCCAAGTTCATTTCCGTTTCTTTCAGATTTCTGAGTTGAATCGTGATGTTTGCGAATTTTAAGACATTAATCCATAGAAAGAGTGAAGACTGGCTGCAAGATATAGGCCAGACGGCCCACAATGCTCTGCCGAATGTGTACTTACTCTAGAAATTACCCACGATTACTCATAGCCCTGTATTTTAGTAAGCTTCATGTACATACCCTCGAGTCTTTTAAAACATGATCGAATTCGCCCCCCACTACCGTCGCCGGCAGCCCATTCCACGTACTCACCACTCTCTGCGTGAAAACTGACCCCTAACATCTCCTCAGAACCTACTTCGAAGCACCTTAAAGCTGTGCGTTCTCGTGTTAGCCATTTCAGTCCTGCGAAATGGCACTGACTCTCCATATGATCAATGCCTTTCATCATCTTATACACCTCTTTAAGGCCACCTCTCACTCTCCGTCGCTCCAAGGAGAAAAGTTCGATTTCACTCAACCTATTCTCATAAGGCATGTTCACCAATCCAGGCAACACCCTTGAAAATTGCCTCTGCATCCTTTTAATAGTTTCCTCATCCTTTCTGCAGTGAGGTGACCAGAACTGAGCACAGTACCCCAAGTTGGGTCTGACCAGGGATCTATATAGCTGTAACATTACCTCACGGCTCAAAAATAAATCTCACGGAAGATTAAGGACAATACACCGCTTGCCTTCTTACCCACACATTCAATCTGCACAGTAGCTTTGAGTGTCCTATAGACTCAGACATCAAGATCCCTTTGATCCTCCACACTGCCAAGAGTCTTATCATTAATGCTGCATTCGGCCATTATATTTGTCCTACAAAATGAACCACCTCACACTTATCTGGGTTAACCTTCAACTGTCACTTCAGATAGTATCTGCTATCTCTTCCGGTGCCATACACTCTTTACCGCTGACTTAAAATAATTTAACGTTTAAATTGGAAATAAGAGCAGATGTCACCCTTGTGTGTTACAGGTTTAATTCAACATAAATAGAATATTGAATTTTGTTGTGATGGCATTAACCATGACTGGGACCATATCAATACACTCCAGAGCCAGAACAGCGGACAAACATGTCAACAGAGATAACAATCTATGAACAACCGAAACATATCTTCTCCACGGACACCTGCAATACGGTCTAACAAAGGAGAAATGGAAGACTCATTTTTTTATTAACCGTAGTAATGAAGGAGAGTTTCAAGATCCAACACGCTGATATATGATACAGATGAATATCTGTGGGACACTGTTGTAACTGTTGTCACCAATTCCTCATTTGACTGCAGACTGGACAAGTGTTGTAGGACGCAAGTCAAGTCAAGTCGCGTTTTTTATTGTCACCAACCATAACTGCTGGTACTGTACACCATAAAAACGAAACAACGTTCTTCCAGGACCATGGTACTACATAGAACAACAAAAAACTGCATTAGACTTCAGACCTACACGGGACTACATAAAAGGCACAAGACAGTGCAATACAGTAAATAATTAATAAACATCACAATAGGCAAAGTAAACGGCAGATTACAATGTAATAATAAATGATGGAAATATAAGTGTAAATGTAAACGATGTAAACATGCTTTAGCAGAATTAAGAAAGAAACGTGAAAAAATTGCAAAGGAAGTGGAATGTTGTTCAGTTTGAGAGAGAGAGAGAGAGAGAGAGAGAGAGAGAGAGAGAGAGAGAGAGAGAGAGAGAGGGGAGAGAGAGAGAGAGAGAGAGAGAGAGAGAGAGAGAGAGAGAGAGAGAGAGAGAGAGTGTGTGTGTGTGTGTGCCCGTCAATCTGTCAATGGACTTATCACACTAAAGGAATTAAAACATATGCAGGTAATGCAAACGAAATACTGTGTAACCCAGGCTTTTGGAATACATTTTGGATTCGGGAGACAAATGATCAAATATATTCGTGGATAAGAATACTATCACATGCTCCTGTACTACTAATATAGTCTACACTCCTCAAATTGTATTGCTCAATGAGAAGATGGAAGGCTGAACTAATGGGAAAAAAATCCAGCATTATTCTTTCATGAAACTGCAGAGATTGTTGTCAGTATAAAGTGGGTGAATTTAGTAAATGTTAATATTTTTACAGAATGTATGTTTTTCCATACTTACATTTTCAGGACTGTCCCCCGGGCAGACAAGTGAACGAGGGGAGAATAATGACTCCTGGATAAATATATTTAGATCAGAGAGGAGGGAAATGCTGCGAGAAGAAACTACAGTCTAATCAAAGTCAGGGTTTTCTTTGATTCCCTCGGTTTGTTGGACTCTGAAGTGATCCCTTCTCTGGGATAATGTAATTAGAGAAATTTAAACGTGAACACAAGAAACTTCATGTAAAGTGCCAGAACTACGAATGAAGCAATCCGTAATCTCTTTAGACTCTGTCTGGGTGGCCTCATTAACTGGTTTGGATCCATTAGAGTTAAAAGAAACAAGAACGTATAGCAGGGGTCGGGGCAGTTCTATGAAACAATGTTGGTTGTAGCGCCATACAATGAGCCAGATAGGTCCGCTGACCTTGGGCCAATGGGATGGAGATTAAACAGTTTCAATTGATGAGAAACAATATAAGAGCCAGGAACCCGAAAAACGCAGGGCGATAACTCTTCAGCAAATGGAGCCCAATCCTCGCCAATGAGGAGGGACCCCACGGACACGTGGAGATCGAGACTTGCGAGGTAAGTCTGTCCAGCGTAGACTCCTGTCCGGGTAATTCCTTTTCTCTTCATTGAGTGTTTATGAAAGGACAGAGATTCTATTAGTGTGCACACAGGTAGATAGCTTGTGAACCCACTTGATATGTAGTTAAAGCAATAAAAGTTACTTGTCGGTAAATACAGATTCTCTGTATCTCATTGATCATTATAACAAGGGGTGATTCTTGTAACTTTGTCCACTCCGTCGTGAATATCTGTACCTTCCTTCGGGGAATGTCTTCCTTTGTAGATAGATTTCTTAGTCCAGGTGAACTATTCTCCCTGCAATCGTACTGAATGATCTGAAATTATCTATTCATTCTGCTATCAATTCCAAAGAACACAGGCCCCGCTCACTTAGTCTTCCTCGCACAGCCTGGAACCGTCCCTGCACACTCTCCGGCCGCAGGGATAACTTTCCTGAGGAGGTGTGACTAGACCTGGAAATAATATTGAAAGTGTACTCTCTCCAGAGCCAGAAAAGACACCAACCAGTAAGAGATCTCTAGCCCTCTTATCCACTCACCCTATATCAAAGGACAAATTATAGTTTGTCTTCCTGTTTACCTGCTATACCTGAATGTGAACTGTCAGAAATGTATTTACCAGGAGCCCCAGATCACTCTGAACATTTCACTATGGCACCACGTTAAAATTACTTTTCTAGCTTGTTTCTCTGAGAGTGGAATGGGGTCACATTTTGTCCATCTTCACTCTTCTGTTTGCATCTCCAAACCCTCTTTGCATCCTTCTCACTATTGATCATGGCGCCGGAGCTCTGTAACAACAGCAGATGTATATTATATATATATATATAGTTATATATTATATTATTATGACAATATATGTGTGACTATATATATATATCCACACATTTCCAAATCACTGATGTATCTTGACAGCTGGGCACTCGGACCATACGCTGTGTCAGCCTACTGGTAACGGCTTCTAAAGTCGAAAATGGGCCCACTTATTCTCTTTGCTTTTCTCCTGCTGATTAGTTTGATTCCACACGTCCATTACCCACAATTCCATGTCTATCATAAACCTACTAAATTCCTCCCACATCACATTCAATAGAATCAAATTTTCCATCTGTCTGTCCGTTTCTGAACTCACACTGATTCCGTTAACGCTATTGTCGTTATCGGCCCATCTCCATGCATCGGGATGCGGGGTCTGGGCCTGTGTCTCTGCCTGTAGTATACTATGGTACAGAATACAATGGAAAGGCGTGACTGTCAGTGGTTCGGCGGAACGGTTGTATTGGAAACGTATATCTAGGACGTGGGTCACACCGTGGGGCTTAATGTCTCTGCTGTTTGAGACTGTGAAACTGATCATCTGTAGTTCTTTCTGTTTTCTACAACATAACTTGTGTGTGTGAGAAAGTGTATAAGAGGGGACATAGATTTGAAACACGTCCTTCCCTGTGGGTACGAAAACGAAAATGAGGCAGACAGACGGCCGGTGAAATCCAGTGCCAGTGTCACTCTGTCTGTCTGTATCTTTCCTACTCTCTCTCTCTCTCTCTCTCTCTCTCTCTCTCTCTCACACACACACACACACACACACACACCACACACCACACACACACACACACACACACACACACACACACACACACACACACACACACACACACACACACACACACATTGGGATTGAACCCGGTACTCGGGAATCCACTTCAATAAATAATCTGAAAGCTCATTGTACAAACGCCCAGCACCCTGCAGAAGGACAATAGACCATAGACAATAGGTGCAGAAGTAGACCATTCGGCCCTTCGAGCCTGCACCGCCATTTTGAGATCATGGCTGATCAATTCCTATCAATACCCGGTTCCTGCCTTGTTCCCATATCCCTTGATTCCCCTATCCATAAGATACCTATCTAGCTCCTTCTGAAAGCATCCAGAGAATTGGCCTCCACTACCTTCCGAGGCCAGTGCATTCCAGACCCCCCACAACTCTCTGGGAGAAGAAGTTTTTCCTTAACTCTGTCCTAAATGACCTACCCCTTATTCTCAAACCATGCCCTCTGGTACTGGACTCTCCCAGCATCTGGAAAACATATTTCCTGCCTCTATCTTGTCCAATCCCTTAATAATCTTATATGTTTCAATCAGATCCCCCTCTCAATCTCCTTAATTCCAGCGAGTACAAGCCCAGTCTCTCTAACCACTCTGCGTAAGACAGTCCAGACATCCCAGGAATTAACCTCGTGAATCTACGCTGCACATCCTCGTACAGCCAGGATGTCCTTCCTTAACCCTGGAGAACAAAACTATACACACTACTCCAGGTGTGGTCTCACCAGGGCTCTGTACAAATGCAAGAGGATTTCCTTGCTCTTGTACTCAATTCCCTTTGTAATAAAGGCCAACATTCTATTATCCTTCTTCACTTCCTGCTGCACTTGCTCATTCACCTTCAGTGACTGATGAACAAGGACTACGAGATCTCTTTGTATTACTTCCCTTACCCAAGTCTACACCGTTCAGATAATAATCTGCCTTCCTGTTCTTACTCCCACAGTGGATAAACCTCACACTTATTCACATTAAACGTCATCTGCCAAGTATCTGCCCACTCACCCAGCCTATCCAAGTCACCCTGAATTTTTCTAACATCCTCATCACATGTCACACTGCCACCCAGCTTAGTATCATCAGCAAATTTGCTGATGTTATTTTCTATGTCTTCATCCAAATCGTTAACGTAAATGGTAAACAGCTGTGGTCCCAATACCGAGCCCTGTGGCACCCCACTAGTCACCACCTGCCATTCCGAGAAACACCCATTCACCGCTAGCCTTTGCTTTCTATCTGCCAACCAGTTTTCTATCCATGTCAATGCCTTCCCGCCGATGCCCTGAGCTTTGATTTTACCCACCAATCTTCTATTTGGGAACTTATCAAATGCCTTCTGAAAATCGAGGTACACTACATCCACTGGATCTCCCCCGTCTAACTTCCTGGTTACATCCTCGAAAAACTCCATCAGAATTAGTCAAGCATGATTTACCCTTGGTAAATCCATGCTGGCTCGGCCCAATCCAATCACTGCTATCTAGATATGCCACTATTCATCCTTAATAATGGACTCTAGCATCTTTCCCACTACCGATGTCAGGCTGACAGGTTGATAGTTCTCTGTTTTCTCCCTCCCTCCATTCTTAAAAAGTGGGATAACATTAGTCATTCTCCATTCCTCAGGAACTGATCCTGAATCTAAGGAACATTGGAAAATGATTACCAATGCATCCGCAATTTCCAGGGCCATCTCCTTTATACCCTAGGGTGCAGACCATCTGGACCTGGGGATTTGTCAGCCTTCAGTCCCATCAGTCTTCACATTACTGTTTCCTTCCGAATGTCAATCTGTTTCATTTCCTCTGTTACCCCTATGTCCTTGGCCCATCATACATCTGGGAGATTGCTTGTGTCTTCCTTAGTGAAAACAGATCTAATGTACTCATTAAATTCTTCTGCCATTTCTCTGTTTCCCTTAACAATTTCACCCAATTCATTCTTCAAGGGCCCAACATTGTTCTTAACTATCTTCTTTCTCTTCACATACCTAAAAAAGCTTTTGCTATCTTCCTTTATATTCCTGGCTAGCTTGCGTTCTTACCTCATTTTTTCTCCCCGTATTGTCTTTTTAGCTAAGTTCTGTTGTTCCTTAAAAACTTCCCAATAATCTGTCCTCCCACTCACCTTAGCTCTGTCATATTTCATTTTTTTTAATGCTATGCAGTCTCTGACTTCCTTTGTCAACCACTGAGGCCCCTTTCCCCCCTTTGAATCCTTCTTCTCTGGGAGATGAACTGATTTTGCACCTTGTGCATTATTCCCAAGAATACTTGCCATTGCTGTTCCACTGTCTTTTCTGCTAGGCTATAGTCCAGTCAACTTTGGCCAGCTCCTCCCTCATGGCTCCATAGGTTCCCCTGTTCTTCTGCAACACTGACACCTCCGAGCTCCCCTTATCCTTCTCAAATTGCAGATAAAAGCTTATCATATTGTGATCACTACCTCCTAATGGCTCTTTTACTGCGAGATCGCTTATCAAATCCTGTTCATTACATAACACTAAATCCAAATAGTCTTGTCCCTGGTCGGCTCTCGTGCAAGTTGTTCCAAGAATTGCATCCCGTAGGCACTCTACAAACTCCTATCCTGTGTTCCAGCACCAATCTGATTTCTCCCAGTTCACCGGCATGTTGAAATCCCCCATAACTACTGCGACATTACCTTTGCCACATGCCAATGTTAACTCCCTATTCAACTTGCACCAATATCCATGCTACTGTTTGGTGACCTGTAGACAACACTCATTTGGGTCCTTTTGCCCTTACTGTTCCTCAGTTCTATCCACACAGACTCTACTTCTCCTGACCCTATGTCCCCCCTTGCAAAGGACTGAATCTCATTCCTCACTAACAGGGCCACCCCACCCCCCTCTGCCCACATTTCTGTCCCTATGATAGCACGTATACCCTTGTACATTCATTTCCCTTGTACAAACATACAATGCTGGAGGAACTCGGCAAGTCCAGCGACAACCTATGGACGATGTAGTCCTAGACCCTTCACCAGGACTAGAAAGGAAGGGGACAATAAGCCAGAATAAGGGCGGACGGTCGTCGGTTAGCCTGAAAGGGCAGTGATGGTGATATCAGCGGTGACAATATTGTTTGTTCAAACCGAGCTAGCGAGCAGTGCCTGAATCTAGTGCGGCCCCCGTTCACCAAAACTGAGGGCCTGCACGCAATCGCAGAGATTCCAGGAGCCATCAGAGGAATGG